>NC_138177.1:183838459-183869080 GCF_964165515.1 Mesoplodon bidens
TCCCCCTCCCCATATCCTCAAGTCCATTGTCAAGTAGGTCTGTGTCTTTATTCCTGTTTTACCACTAGGTTCTTCATGACTTTTTTTTTCCCTTAAATTCCATATATAGGTGTTAGCATATGGTATTTGTCTTTCTCTTTCTGACTTACTTCACTCTGTATGACAGACTCTGAGTCTATCAACCTCATTACAAATAGCTCAATTTCGTTTCTTTTTATGGCTGAGCAATATTCCATTGTATATATGTGCCACATCTTCTTTATCCATTCATCGGTTGATGGACACTTAGGTTGCTTCCATCTCTGGGCTATTGTGAATAGAGCTGCAATGAACATTTTGGTACATGACTCTATGAATTATGGCTTTCTCAGGGTATATGCCCAGTAGTGGGATTGCTGGGTCATGTGGTAGTTCTATTTGCAGTTTTTTAAGGAACCTCCATACTGTTCTCCATAGTGGCTGTACCAATTCACATTCACACCAGCAGTGCACGAGGGTTCCCTTTTCTCCACACCCTCTCCAGCATTTATTGTTTCTAGATTTCTTGATGATGGCCATTCTGACTGGTGTGAGATGATATCTCATTGTAGTTTTGATTTGCATTTCTCTAATGATTAATGATGTTGAGCATTCTTTCATGTGTTTGTTGGCAGTATGTATATCTTCTTTGGAGAAATGTCTATTTAGATCTTCTGCCCATTTTTGGATTGGGTTATTTGTTTTTTGCTATTGAGCTGCATGAGCTGCTTATAAATTTTGGAGATTAATCCTTTGTCAGTTGCTTCATTTGCAAATATTTTCTCTCATTCTGAGGGTTGTCTTTTCATCTTGTTTATGGTTTCCTTTGCTGTGCAAAAGCTTTGAAGTTTCATTAGGTCCCATTTGTTTATCTTTGTTTTTATTTCCATTTCTCTAGGAGGTGGGTCCAAAAGGATCTTGCTGTGATTTATGTCATAGAGTGTTCTGCCTATGTTTTCCTCTAAGAGTTTGATAGTTTCTGGCCTTACATTTAGGTCTTTAATCCATTTTGAGCTTATTTTTGTGTATGGTGTTATGGAGTGATCTAATCTCATACTTTTACATGTCCCTGTCCAGTTTTCCCAGCACCACTTATTGAAGAGGCTGTCCTTTCTCCACTGTACATTCCTGCCTCCTTTATCAAAGATAAGGTGACCTTATGTGTGTGGGTTTATCTCTGGGCTTTCTATCCCGTTCCATTGATCTATCTTTCTGTTTTTGTGCCAGTACCATACTGTCTTGATTACTGTAGCTTTGTAGTATAGTTTGAAGTTAGGGAGCCTGATTCCTCCAGCTCCATTTTTCGTTCTCAAGGTTGCTTTGGCTATTCAGGGTCTTTTGTGTTTCCATACAAATTGTGAAATTTTTTGTTCTAGCTCTGTGAAAAATGCCAGTAGTAGCTTGATACGGATTGCATTGAATCTGTAGATTGCTTTGAGTAGTAGAGTCATTTTCACAATGTTGATTCTTCTAATCCAGGAACATGGTATATCTCTCCATCTATTTGAATCATCTATAATTTCTTTCATCAGTGTCTCATAATTTTCTGCATACAGGTCTTTTGTCTCCTTAGGTAGGTTTATTCCTAGATATTTTATTCTTTTTGTTGCAATGGTAAATGGGAGTGTTTTCTTGATATCACTTTCAGATTTTTCATCATTAGTGTACAGGAATGCCAGAGATTTCTGTGCATTAATTTTGTATCCTGCTACTTTACCAAATTCATTGATTAGCTCTAGGAGTTTTCTGGTAGCATCTTTAGGATTCTCTATGTATAGTATCATGTCATCTGCAAACAGTGACAGTTTTACTTCTTCTTTTCTGATTTGGATTCCCTTTATTTCCTTTTTTTCTCTGATTGCTGTGGCTAAAACTTTCACAACTATGTTGAATAAGAGTGGTGAGAGTGGGCAACCTTGTCTTGTTCCTGATCTTAGTGGAAATGCTTTCAGTTTTTCACCATTGAGGATGATGTTAGCTGTGGGTTTGTCATATATGGCCTTTATGTTGAGGAAAGTTCCCTCTATGCCTACTTTCTGCAGGGTTTTTATCATAAATGGGTGTTGAATTTTGTCGAAAGCTTTCTCTGCATCTATTGAGATGATCATATGGTTTTTCTCCTTCAATTTGTTAATATGGTGTATCACATTGATTGATTTGCATATATTGAAGAATCCTTGCATTCCTGGAATAAACCCCACTTGATCATGGTGCATGATCTTTTTAATGTGCTGTTGGATTCTGTTTGTTAGTATTTTGTTGAGGATTTTTGCATCTATGTTCATCAGTGATATTGGCCTGTAGTTTTCTTTCTTTGTGACATCCTTGTCTGGTTTTTATATCAAGGTGATGGTGGCCTCATAGAATGAGTTTGGGAGTGTTCCTCCCTCTGCTATATTTTGGAAGAGTTGGAGAAGGATAGGTGTTAGCTCTTCTCTAAATGTTTGATAGAATTCGCCTGTGAAGCCATCTGGTCCTGGGCTGTTGTTTGTTGGAAGATTTTTAATCACAGTTTCAATTTCAGTGCTTGTGATTGGTCTGTTCATATTTTCTATTTCTTCCTGATTCAGTCTTGGTAGGTTGTGCATTTCTAAGAATTTGTCCATTTCTTCCAGGTTGTCCATTTTATTGGCATAGAGTTACTTGTAATAATGTCTCATGATCTTTTGTATTTCTGCAGTGTCAGTTGTTACTTCTCCTTATTCATTTCTAATTCTATTGATTTGAGTCTTCTCCCTTATTTTCTTGATGAGTCTGGCCAGTAGTTTATCAATTTTGTTTATCTTCTCAAAGAACCAGCTTTTAGTTTTATTGATCTTTGCTATCATTTCCTTCATTTCTTTTTCATTTATTTCTGATCTGATTTTTATGATTTCTTTCCTTCTGCTAACTTTGGGGGTTTTTTGTTCTTCTTTCTCTAATTGCTTTAGGTGCAGGGTCAGGTTGTTTACTCGAGATGTTTCCTGTTTCTTAAGGTGGGATTGTATTGCTATAAACTTCCCTCTTAGAACTGCTTTTGCTGCATCCCATAGGTTTTGGGTCGTCCTGTCTCCACTGTCAATTGTTTCTAGGTATTTTTTTATTTCCTCTTTGATTTCTTCAGTGATCACTTCGTTATTAAGTAGTGTATTGTTTAGCCTCCATGTGTTTGTATTTTTTACAGATCTTTTCCTGTAATTGATATCTAGTCTCATAGCATTGTAGTCGGAAAAGATACTTGATACAATTTCAATTTTCTTAAATTTACCTAGGCTTGATTTGTGACCCAAGATATGATCCATCCTGGAGAACGTTCCATGAGCACTTGAGAACAATGTGTATTCTGTTGGTTTTGGATGGAATGTCCTATAACTATCAATTAAGTCCATCTTGCTTAATGTATCATTTAAAGCTTGTGTTTCTTTATTTATTTTCATTTTGGATGATTTGTCCATTGGTGAAAGTGGGGTGTTAAATTGCCCTACTATGAATGTGTTACTGTCGATTTCCCCTTTTATGGCTGTTAGTATTTGCCTTTTGTATTGAGGTGCTCCTATGTTGTGTGCATAAATATTTACAATTGTTATATCTTTTTCTTGGATCGATCCCTTGATCATTATGTAGTGTCCTTCTTTGTCTCTTCTAATAGTCTTTATTTTAAAGTCTATTTTGTCTGATATGAGAATTGCTACTCCAGCTTTCTTTTGATTTCCATTTGCATGGAATATCTTTTTCCATCCCCTTACTTTTAGTCTGTATGTGTCTGTAGGTCTGAAGTGGATCTCTTGTAGAGAGCATATATATGGGTCTTGTTTTTGTATCCATTCAGCCAACCTGTGTCTTTTGGTTGGGTCATTTAATCCATTTTCATTTAAGGTAATTATCAATATGTATGTTCCTATTCCCATTTTCTTAATTGTTTTGGGTTCATTTTTGTAGTTGTTTTCCTTTGTTGTGTTTCTTGCCTAGAGAAGTTCCTTTAGCATTTGTTGTAAAGCTGGTTTGGTGCTGCTGAACTCTCTCAGCTTTTCCTTGTCTGTAAAAGTTTTAATGTCTCCATCAAATCTGAATGAGATCTGTGGTGGGTAGAGAAATCTTGGTTGCAGGGTTTTCTCCTTCCTCATTTTAAATATGTCCTGCCAGTCCCTTCTGGCTTGCAGAGTTTCTGCTGAAAGATCAGCTCTTAACCTGATGGGGATTCCCTTGTGTGTTATTTGTTGTTTTTCCCTTGCTGCTTTTAATATGTTTTCTTTGTGTTTAATTTTTGACAGTTTGATTAATATGTGTCTTGGCATGTTTCTCCTTGGATTTATTCTGTATGGGACTCTCTGTGCTTCCTGGACTTGATTAACTATTTCCTTTCCCATATTAGGGAAGTTTTCAACTATAATCTCTTCAAATGTTTTCTCAGTCCCTTTCTTTTTCTCTTCTTCTTCTGGAACCCTTATAATTCGAATGTTGGTGCATTTAATGTTGTCCCAGAGGTCTCTGAGACTGTCCTCAGTTCTTTTCATTCTTTATTCTGCTCTGCAGCAGTTATTTCCACTATTTTATCTTCCAGGTCACTTATCCGTTCTTCTGCCTCAGTTATTCTGCTATTGATCCCATCTAGAATATTTTTGATTTCATTTATTGTGTTGCTCATCGTTGCTTGAGTCATCTTTAGTTCTTCTAGGTCCTTGTTAAATGTTTCTTGCATTTTGTCTATTCTATTTCCAAGATTTTTGGGTCATCTTTACTATCATTATTCTGAATTCTTTTTCAGGTAGACTGCCTATTTCCTCTTCATTTGTTAGGTCTGGTGGGTTTTTATCTTGCTCCTTCACCTGCTGTGTGTTTTTCTGTCTTCTCATTTTGCTTATCTTACTTTGTTTGGGGTCTCTTTTTTGCAGGCTGCAGGTTTGTAGTTCCCGTTGTTTTTGGTGTCTGTCCCCAGTGGCTAAGTTTTTTTCAGTGGGTTGTGTAGTCTTCCTATTGGAGGGGACTAGTGCCTGTGTTCTGGTGGATGAGGCTGGGTCTTGTCTTTCTGGTGGGCAGGTCCACGTCTGGTGGTGTGTTTTGGGGTGTCTGTGGACTTATTATGATTTTAGGCAGCCTCTCTGCTAATGGGGGGGGGTTGTGTTCCTGTCTTGCTAGTTGTTTGGCATAGGGTGCACACCACTCTTAACAATAGATAAATCCAGCAGACTCGCAGGAGTCCCGCAGGCGCCCACGTGGACCGCAAGCGGGAGCCGAGCCCTAGCACCACCCGTTTGCCTGTCTGCCCGTGTGTGCCTCTCAGACCTTCCTGGGCCGCCCCGCTGTGCACTCGTTTATGCACGCCCCCCTGTACTACATTTTGTACTATGGTTTCAGAGGTCACTTTCACTGTCCTGAGGAACTGTGTGCTTTCTGAAGTGCACAAAGGTGACTGGTGATGGGCAGGTGACACTGAGATCCAGCCTTCTGGTGACCAAGCCGTGCAGATGGGAAAGTCCATAGGCAGGGGTACTTCTTTTTTGTCTAAGGCATCATGGGCAGATCTGCATCACCCCAGACAGGGCAGCCTTTCTAATCTACATGAAGGTACCACAGGGGCTGGAGTTAGTCAGGATGTTATAATTGATAATTTCCCATATTTCTTATGGCTTTAAAAGTGTAAATTATACTGGAGTTATCTGTTTTTTACATGGTAGTTGGGACTTAACTGTGAACTCATTTCTTTACAAATAGTACATCTTTTTTTTTTTTTTTTTTTTTTTTTTTTTTTGCAGTACGCAGGCCTCTCACCATTGTGGCCTCTCCTGCTGTGGAGCGCTGGCCCAGCAGCCATGGCTCATGGGCCCAGCTGCTCCGCGGAACGCGGGATCCTCCCTGACCAGGGCACAAACCCATGACCCCTGCATCAGCAGGTGGACTCTCAACCACTGCGCTACCAGGAAAGCCCACAAATAGTACATCTTCAATTTCCTTTCCAATGTTTTCTTTGTCATTGGCCAATTCAAGTTTTCTATTTCTTCTGTGGTCAATTTTGGCATCATTCATACTTTTTAAAAAATTGTCTCAGAGAAACAGAAGCATCATTACCTAAGGCAATGTTCCAGCTTTTTCATTTTTTTAGCAGTGTTGTATATGGGGCAAAAATACTTTAAACAAAGGAAATGCCCAGAGATTCTACTGTGGAATATGAATGAAGTGGAATATCATGTAGCCATGCAAAATAATGAATTGAATTAGATGGATTTTTGCAATGTCTCGTGACACATAAAGAGCGAGACTCAGAAGTGTTTACATAACATTATCCCAATTTGCAAAGTAAGCAATGACCAAGAACTCCTTCAGTGCATGGACCTGTAGCCACACTGCCAACCTGCATTTGAGTCTTACGTGAAATTGGTCACCTTCCTTAACCTCTCTGTACCTCTGATTCCTCACATGTAAAAATGGGAATAATAATGGCAGCTACCTCCAAGAGCTGTGAGGATTAAGTGGGAGTGAAGAGAAAGTAACGCTGAGAACATAGTACATACACTGTGAGAGTTCGCTATTGTTTTATGTGTGTATATCAGTATAAACACAAAAACAGATATGATCACATGAGCACACGAAAAATGTGTGAATGGATGTATACCGTATACCAAGTTGCCTGTGCAGAAGGGTGACTGGTGTGCAGAAAAATTTAAAAATGAAAAGACTTTAGATAAAAACAATGTGAAAGATAAGATTCCATTTATGTATATATATATATATAGATAGATAGATAGATAGATAGATATAATATTTGTGTGTAGAAATGGATGAAAGAATTGTCACCACACATATTAAAAACAAGGAACTTTAAGGCAATTCTGTAAAATGCAATGATGCAAAGAGATCATGTAGAGAAGACTCATTCATTTTTTTTTTAAAGGAAAAAGAGGAACAATTTCCACCAGTAGAATAAGTATATCCAAGGCAGGACACCAGAAGACCTATTTGCTGTATCTTCTTGAATGAAAGAAAAATTGACAAAATGTCCCCCTCTTATGAAAGCAACAACAACAATAAAAATGTGTGGAGGAGAGGGGAGGTGAGTTTTTCAGTATTGAGAGGTCAGAGAAAGCCTGTGCGTTTGCAAATTCTCTGTTGCTGTGCCCCGCCAGGCCTGTCTGATGAGGTCGGCAGTGCTCACGTCTCAGCCAGTCTAGCAAGTCTTCAGACCCAGCGCCTGCTCATGGGGCCAGGTGTTGTTGCCAATGGACCCCAAGGCAGGCACTTCATGAGCCCCGTGGGATCATCTGACAATTCCATCATCGTAGAGGGAGGAGGCACCATTATTACACGGCTATTTACAGACGAGGAAATGAAGGCTCAGAGAGGTTACATGGCTGGCCTGAGGCCACCTACGTGGAATGTGGAGTGTGCGCTGTGAAACAATGCGAAAATAAACCAAGACGCACACAAAATGTTCCTCTCTTCAGCCTCTTGAATAGTCTTAGTCCAGCTGGTTTGAAAGAGGCAAAAATTTCCAAACTGTGTTATTTATTTACCAAGATTATCTTGAACATCTTAAGAAATAGAACCGGTGAAAACAAGGTATTTATGAAACCCATGATGTTTCATTAATAAATATTTCGGAAGTATTTGGCCAGAAAATCTTCCCTGATTATTGCAAAACAAAGGCAAATATGCCCCTGAATTGAATCGATTTTTTTCTGAAAAGATTTTGTGGACCACAACCACATCTTGTAAAATTTCCCTGACCAGGCAGTTCTCTGCCACAGGGTAAAATCCGAAATCAGGACCATTCTTCAATACTCTCCAAACACCTCACTTTATCTTATAGAAGGTAATTTCATTTTGGAGTTGGCAATACTCTGAAATTGGCATGAATCCCAGGGACCCAGAAATGAAAGCACTTAAAATTTTGTGGCATCTGTTTTTATTAAAACTTGACATCGTTTATCAAATAATATTTATAGCAACCCCCTTCTCCAGTTCAAGAGGGGTCTGGGCTCTGGAGGAATCCTCACTTATTGGCTTAAATAATAAAACAGCCAGAAGCATATCCACGTCCTGAAACAACATGAGCTGGAGGAATTTCAAGTCCTGTAAACGTCCACTCTACACTGGTGCTCAATCCTAACACTCAGAATATACGTGCTCTGAAGCATGAGTTTTTACCTCGAGCACAGAGTTCCATCTATGGTGTAGACTGTATAAAACGTAGACAGTATCTATCAGCCTTATGTATTTTCTCATCTTCCAACCCTTGTATTAGCCTCCAAAAAGGCATTGAAATGGTTTTAAAAAGGTGAGCTGAATCCAGAGGGAACTCTATGGAGCTTTAGTCTGGCTGAACCCTGGTTCTTGGTAATTCTTAAGTGTCCCTTACAAGACCTATCTCTTGACAAGACCATCTTCTGGTGCCTTTGAAAACATGAGTAGCAATGACTATATTTCATGCCAGGATTTGCCAAGACACCAGGGTCAAACAACGTGGTCCTCTGTGCTGCTCCCAGGGTGTGAAGAGGGGGACTCACCTGCCGTGGGGCAGGGTGAGCCCTTCCCAGGAGCTCTGGTCTATTTTGTTTCATTCTCATCATTTGACTCTGCATGTGGCTTTTAATGTTCTTATGGTTGCATTGATTGATTTTTATATTTTCTGACTCCTCGGTTTTAGGTCCAAGACTATGAAGGAATTCACACACTTTCTTGTTCTATTTTTTAAGGTTTATGTTCTTATGTTAAAAGAGACATTAGGTAGCTAGAGATTTCAACTAATGGCATGTGTCATTTTTAATTATGAAATCTCACACATGCAAAAGACTATATGCAATATACATGCCATGTAAAGAATACTGAAAGAAATTCCCACATACCAGGGTGAATGGTCTCCATTGCCTAGGTAACCCTGAACGTATGTCTTGCCGTCAACCTTCCTCTCTCCCTGTCCTTAGCCCCCAGACAAACTTTTTCCATGATGTCTCTTCACCCCTTGCTTTTCTTTAGAGAATTACTAAATATCCACGTGTCTGTAAATGATATGCTTACTTTTGCATCTTTTAAACCAGTTACCCTTCCACCATGTCTTGCCCAAGCTACCGTCATCTCTCCCTTGGGTCATCAGGATAAACGTCTTCAGTTTCCATCCTTCCACTCATGCCTTCTCTCTGATGAAGACACTTATATGGCAGAGTTAAAGCCAAGCTCCTCATGGTGGCAGCTTTCCAAGCACCACCCATTTCCTCTGCCTTTGGAGCTCCCAGGTTTCCATTCACAGACCTCAGCTTCTGCTACTTTCTGTATTGCTCACTCTGGTCCCACCTTCTGGCCTCTTGCTATTCTTCCAACATCCTCAGCACCCTTCTATCTCAGGGCCTTTGCACATGCCGTTCTTTCTCTGTACCTAGAATGCCTTTCCCCCACTCTTTCTTCTTCATGGCTCAATCTTGCCTTCTTCGTGACACCTTTCAAATTAAAATTTAAATGATGCCCTTTCCTGTCTGCCTTCCTGCCCCCTGCTTCCATGGCACCATCTCCATCTGACAACTATTTAATTAATGTCTTTATTTCCACCAGAATGTAAGCTTTCTGGAGGCAGAGATTGTGTGTGTGTGTGTGTGTGTGTGTGTGTCTACAGTGTGTCTATACCTCTTGCTTTAGGAGAGTGCCTGACACATAGTAGACTCTCCACAGATAAATATTTTTCAAGAATGAACTGTATACATTCTTCTGTAACTTGACTTTTTTTGGCCTCAGCACAAATCATCCCTGCTGATACTTGTGTCTGTGCTTCTTTTGTTTCCATGGCTGTGTGTATTCCACAGTGTGTACACAACACACTTATGCATCCACAGTCCCTATTTCAGGGGTTCCCATTGTTTCTAGAACCAAGAATGTTGCCCGAAATAGGCTTGTATGTTTCTCTCAGTGAACATGGGCAACAGTTTCCAGAACTGTCCTCTCTGAGTCTATTTTAATCTACACTCCTGCTGAAATTCATTGTCTGGTAGATAATTGGGTGACTTCATCTTCCTTACTTTTGCCGGGGTTGTGGTGTTAACTCTAAATGCTGTGCCTTGACCATGAGCATCTTTTTTTTCTGAAAAAGTCCAAGCTAGCCTTAAAAACCAAGAGTCATGGACAGGGGTTGCCTGGACTGGATTGTCCTTCAGCGCCTTTTTGACATTCAGGGGAGGGCACACTCCAGCATTCATCATGATGATGGTTTCCAAGGCTTTCAGTCTTCTTGAGTTTGATTTCCCCAAGCTGCGCAGGGCCGCTGAGCCCTCCCTGCTAAAATTGATTTTTATCAGAACTACAATGTGTTTTCCAATTATCTTGCCCCCTGGCATCTTCAATTGTCTCCATCAATTCCACTCACTGAGTCTGCCTCTTTGGGGAACCATTCCCCCCTTCCACTCCAGTTCCCTGCATCCCTGTTTGCTCCCAGAAAATGCCTTCCACGTAATTCTTTTACAGCCTTATCATTGCTGTATGGAAGTTTATGGAAGAAAGATGAAGCTGACATGTGATGAAGAACCTGCAGAGAAATCCTTCGAGCCCTTGGTTTCCAGGAGACACACACATTCCTTCCGAGGAACGATGCTGAGATGGTTGTACTCTGTAGATCCAACATTTTTGCTATAATTCAGGGACATCTGCCAGATTTATTGACTGGTTCGACAGACAAACTGGGGAACCATTTTCTGCTCCAAATCATCTTAAGCTTTGGAAAGTGACACGCTATTTTATAAGTGTGCATGAGAGCCTCACAACTTTCAAAAATGGAAAAGGAAAGTGATGAAGTTGTCTCCAATGTCTTTATAGATGCACTTGGATATTGACTTGACTGCTGTAAACAAGAGATGCCAAATAATACCAGCCAAAATAACAATTCGTATATTTCCTTCCCACAAAGTGCAGGACTCAAACCTCTTGTCTGTTACTGGGCATCCCTCCAAAGTCACTGTGATACTCTTGTCCTCAGTGGTGACAGGGAGAGAGCCAAGCAGTGGGAGCTTCCTTGAAGGCACAACTTGGAATCTGGACGTGTCACATCCATGCATGGCTTCTCCTAGAAACACGGGAGGCTGGAGAGTTAACCTGCAGCCAGGTGGTGGTCGTGTCCCAGGATGAACACTATTACTCCGGATTAGGGAAGTAGAGTGAAGACCTGCCATGACAGAGAACACAAGGGTTCCTCGTCCCCCTTCCATCCAGGCTCTGTGTCCGCCCTCTGGCTGGTTAAGGAGGAAGCAGAACCTGCTATTCTGTGGGCTCTAGGAGGAGAAAGTAGACCCACTTCCCAGCTCTGTTGCTCCCCAGACACAGGCTTTGGGCACATGGTCCAAACTTGACTCCTCAGTTGCCTCATCTGTTAAATGGAACTATTTACCCTCCATTACAGAAGTGGCCTCTTGTTTGAATGGGTCTCTCTGGCATGTTGTATGTACCCCCATAGTTCTAGATTCTTGTTAATTTTATTAAGAATATTCACAGCTGAGGCAAGTGTGGTCATCCATCGTGTCGGCCCCCTGCACAGGGAAGCAGTGTCCCCATGGATGCATTGCTTGAGCTAAGACAAGGCGTCCTGTTCTCCGCAAGTCTTTAGTTTGAACAGAGCCTAGAAAATCTGAATGCTAGGATCTCTCTTGGTTTTAATCGTATCTCAGGAAATACCAGTAAAGTGTTATCTGTCCCTGAAAAATACTTTGATGTTATATAATAGGGTTCAAAGTATCCTTTTGATCAGAAATAGTTATTACTCACTTTTCACCACTTGGTCCTGGGCCTACGTGGCAATTAAATATTCAATAGCATATCTTTCTTAGAGAAGAACCATGCCCCCAGCAGGGGTAGCATGTGCCTTACTTTCTTGGACTACCCCATGGGTTATAAAGAGAAGCATGACACTTAATGTTTGACATTGGTGTTGGAGTCAAATCTGGGTTCACATTTTGTCTCACTGATAGTTGTGTGTCTCTGGGCAAATTATTTCACTCTCTGGGCCTCAGTGTCCTCATCTTTAAAATGGGCACAATGATAACATTCACCTTACAAGGCTGTGAAAGCAGGCATAGACATTGTGGATGTTGGAACACAGAGAAGAGAACCTGGTACACAGCAAGTCCTCAGTAAATGTTAGTAAGCTAATGTGAAACTCTTAGAATCTTGGCATTTGGGAGTGGGTGAGATGGTCACCTCCTGCCCCCCCCAGTGGTAGGAGGGGAAGTAGATGCAGCCCCTTTTGGCCAAATACCTTTCCTGGGGGATGTGTTTAGGGTTCCTTGTATCATCATGGTACCCAGCACTGGGCAGGGCTGCCCTTTTCTTCATGTGGTCCCAGCCCAGAAAAAAAGTGTTGCCAGGGTCCCAGGGCTCCCCAAGCTCAGTTCCAAGGAGGTTGGAACTTGCCCCTTCTTCCAGGTTTCTGCTTGTCTCTTGTTGCATTGGACATCCCGGCCTTGGACCCTGAGCCACCACCTGTTGCATCTCTGTATCCGCTTCCTGGAGGCCCTGACCCCTTTTGGGCTCTGCTGTCTCTGTCTGAGACCCTGGCTCTCCTGCTCTGGGCTGTTACCATGCCTCAGAAGAAAGGCAGTCCAGTCCTAGGGCCGCCGATGGCAATGGAAGGTGTCCCTCCTTCTCCTGTCAGCTCATCTTTGCTGTCCTGGATGAAACACACGTGTGTGTGTGTTGATGTGGGTAGTCATCAGTAAAAGGCCTGTGCTCAGGTATGGTGGTTTAATGGAGCCAGACTCCTGACTCACACGATTTTACTTCACATCCAGCAAAATCCAAGGTTCCAGAATTAATTGGTAGGGCTTCCTGGTTAAGAGAATAAACTCTGGATTAGGCCACCTGGTTCTGCCCAATAATGGGATGACCTTGAACCAATTACTTAGCATCCCTGTGATGAGTTTCCTCATCTGCAAGACTGCAGACCATAGTAACACTCACTTCACGGGGATTTTTTAGAATTAAATGAGATGATATATGAAAACACTTAGGACATTTTCTGGCATACAGTAAGTGATAAATAAGTGTTACCTACTGTTATCATCACAATGAGCAAAACTTTGATACTTCAGTAACCTCTCAATTTCAGGTGTGGTAGGCATCTTGGGCTGCTGTAACAAAGTATCACAGAGTGGCTTTGACAACAGGAATTTGTTGTCTTACAGTCCTGGATGCTGGAAGTCTACGATCAAGGTGTCGGCAGGGGCAGGGTTAGTTTTTCCCGAGGCCTCTCTCCTTGATGGGTAGATGGCTGTCTTCTCCCCTTGTCCTCATGGTCGTCCTTCTGTGCGGGTCTGTGTCCTAATCTTCTCTTCTTATAAGGACACCAGCCACATTGGATTGGGACCCACCATAATGACTTCATTTTAACTAGACTATCTCTATAAAGACCCAATCTCCAGATATGGTCATATTCGAATGTACAGGGGTTTAGGACGCCAACGTATGACTTTGATGGAGACATGATTCAATCCATACCATCAGGTTTTGGGGATTTAGATTTGCTTAACGGATGTGTTTGACTGGCACTTTCTTTCCCCTAGAAACTTTTATGTATATCTTTTCTTAATTAAAAAAAGAAAAAAATCCAAGAGTTTTCCCCTTCCTTATGCAAATATGATTTGCTTTCAGATGAGAATAGAATAATAGAAAATGGAATCTGCAGCATTAGAGATAAAAATGGTAATAAGTTTTAATAGTTCATTTTGGTTTTCAGTATTAAAATGAACTTGGAGAAGATGGTACTACATCTCAGAGTTATTAGATCTCCAGTCACACTGCAGACAGCTGTAGAACTTCCAAAACAAAACAAAACAAAAACACCAAAAAGCTAAGACCTCCGGGCATTCTTTAACATCAGCTGTCAGCTCTGACACTGTACTGGGCACCGGTACTGTGTGGCAGCTAATAAGGCAATGAGCTGAAACTGGTTATTGGTCATTGATTTAAAGCACAAGCATGTAGATTAAAACAGAGCCTCTGAGAATCCATCTTATAAACTGAGGATATCTGTCATGGGACAGTAAAGTCTAAAGTGGGAAGGAGAAGGTTGGTAAGGTCCAAGGGAGCCATCACAGTATTTAAATTCTTAAAAGGTAATTGTCTGACTTGGCTGCAGGGTAACAAAAGACAGGAGGAAGTAAGGAAAGATGACACCAGGGACGGGTCTGGTGATGGTCCCCTCCCCTGGGGTCCTTGTTCTGTGACATAGTACAGACACACCTCTTGAGGTAGAGGAAACATCAGGGGATATTGACCTCCACCTTGACATTACTCGTACAAATTTGTACCTTCACATGGATTTTCACTGTAAGATTGAGTATGTTTCTCCAAAGAATAAAAGATCCTGAAGAAGTAAAATCATTATAGTTCTAAGTCTTTAAAATTACAGCATAAACAGAGCTCTGGAGCAATCCTTTTAATAGAAATTAACTTATAAGGTGCAAATCCTTTACCAGCTACTCACTGTCCGATGGATTAAAACAGAGCATCCGGGGAGCCTTTCTGAGCTGCCATTTCCAAAGTCCACATCTAACAGTTCCATCCCTGCTCAAGCCCAGACATTTCATTCCTCCCCAGGGCCAAGGCCTCTCTCATCTGCAAGGCCCATTCGAGCAGCTTTTCAAAAGCTTGTTGCCCTGTCCTATCCACTTCTCACCCTCAGATTTCATCTCAGGCAATCAGGTGTCTCAGCTCCAAATGCCTGACAGCTTCTTGAGGAGAAACACCACATCTTTTCACAGTGGTGCCTGAAATCTGTAAGAATGGAAGTTGATGTTTGTACAGAGTGCACTGGGCTATTTTTACAGCTGTGTGCAGAGTATTCTGGAAGAAACAGCCCTTGGAGCAGAGAGCAGGATAGCATTCAGCACTCTAGGTATTCAGATTATGGTTTCTGGTGGAAGCTTCTGGGTTGTTGACAATGAAGGGAGTTGATGTAGGGGTGGGGCGGCCGAGAGAGGTGCAGAAAATTGCTAAGCCAGCTGGGGAAAAGAGGAGACAGGAATCTGGGTGGGAAAGCACGCAGTCCAAGGACCCCAGATCCTGGGGAGGGGATGCACGATGAATCAGAAGCTGTGAATAGGTGCCATGAAATGTCAGCATGTTTGTTTCCTTATAAAGACACACCTGCAGGGGCAGAGAAACCAGTGATCACGTCAACACACAGGGGTTGGGAGAGGGCTGGTGGGAGGCAGCTGTGGTCACGGGTGAGGATGGGGACAGCCCGCAGGAAGGTGGCAGGAGGGCTCGGTGGTCTGGATCGGGGGATCTACTCAGAGCTCATTTATTCCCATGTCTTTTCCCCCATGCCGTGCCCCTGGGGACACAGAGGGCATTTGTGAACATCTTGTGGGTGTAGCCCATGGCTCCTTAGGGAAGCAGCTTTGCATGATGAAAGAATAATTCAGAGTCACACGTCTCTCGCTGCTCACCTGTGGGCGCGACTGAAATATGTTTGAGTGAAGCCTGGTCTCACTTATGAATGAATGGAAACATTGCCATCTTCAGTGCTGCTGTGCTGACGTTTAGACAGTTCTAAAAAGATCTGATGGAAAAACGCATTTCTCTTCATTTCCTGTCCATCCTGCAAATGACACCTGTCTCCTCCTCCTCCTCCTCCTCCCCTCCACCCCTCCTTCTCCCCTCCTTCTCCTCCCCTCCCCTCCTCCCCCTCCTCCCCCTCCTCCTCCCCTCCTTCTCCCCTCCTCCTCCCCCTCCCCCTCTTCCTCCCCTCCCCCTCCCCCTCCCCCTCCTCCTCTTCTTCTCCTCCTCCCCCTCCTCCTCCTCCCTTTCTTCTCCTCCTCCCCCTCCTCCTCCCCTCCCCCTCCTCCTCCTCCTCTCCTTCTTCCCTCCTCCTCCTCCCCTCTTCCTTAAGTTCCCTGAGCTCAGGCAAAGACAGCCTCTTTAATGCTCCCCTAAGATGTCATGGGGTGACCTCCCTGTTCCTGCTATTGAATGCCTTCCTCTCACCTCTTCACCTGCTCAAAAGGTGTTCACCTCCTTTCTTCCAGGTCCTCCATGCAGCCTGGCTGGAAGATCTCACCTTCTTTGTGCCTCCTGTGCCTCCTTTATTGAAGTTACATTGCACCTCCCCCAGAACGGTACCCTTGGGCAATATTTACATGAGTGGTCACGTGGTGTCTCCACCCCTATTTAGACTGTAAGCACATTGGGACCAAAAGAAGCATCTTGTAATATTTGTAAGCACCTCTTGAAACACTTCTTTGAGACCTCAGGATGCTCATCCAATGCATACACAGTGGACCTTCCAATTTTGCTGTGTTCCAGAAAGAATCTGCCCCATAGTTGATCAAGACCATGTCCTCTAGACACTTATCCAAGATGTGATAGGGAATTGAGTAGGGGTGTCCTGTCATTCAAGAGTGTTCCTGGGATTGACCAGAGGGCAGTCCCCAGCCCTGCCAACCCAGTTTGCTCACCCTGCTCTCAGATTGCAATCAGGGAAAGTGTGAGCCCTCATGGTGCCATTCCTTGGGAGTGGGGTGGGGGTATTGGATGCTGCCTGTGGCTTGAGCCCAGCCATCATCCAGAGTTACTGGTTAGTTGAACACAGAGGGTATCAGGTTAGAGCCAAAGACACAGCAGCAAGTGAGGACCAGGACCTCCTGTTGCTGGTGAGACATGCCCCTCTGAACCTTTCCCATCTCTTCCAAGAATCTCATAACCCAAATCCCGTAAAGATAACAGTTAGGGAAACTTGGGAGTAACTAGAGAATACATCCAACTTCCTAACTGAGAAAGGAAGTTGGGACTGGTGTTGACCCCAGCATGATGTGTGAGCTTCTGGAAAACATATTACTTAAAATTTGGTTCCAAGGGGCATCTTCAGCAGCTTCCTTGAGTATCACAGTCCTCAGGCAGTTTTCTCAGCTTCATGACAACTGTCAGTGTGTAAGTCTTGTTGTGGGGGCCAACACGTGATGGGTTTTTTTTTTTTTTTTTTTTTTTTTTTTTTTTTTTTTTTTTTTGCTGTACGTGGGCCTCTCACTGTTGTGGCCTCTCCCGTTGCGGAGCACAGGCTCCGGACGCGCAGGCTCAACGGCCATGGCTCACGGGCCCAACCGCTCCGCGGCATGTGGGATCTTCCCAGACCGGGGCACGAACCCGTGTCCCCTGCATCGGCAGGCGGACTCTCAACCACTGCGCCACCAGGGAAGCCCACGTGATGGGTTTTTAATAAAGTTGAAAGCTAGTGTGTGTGTTTGGGCTATATACATATTCATTTGTATATATTTGACTGTCTATCCATCCCTGTATATACACACACAACACACACACACAAACATTCATGCAACCATCTAGACACACACACAAAAACACATATTCACATGTCCATCCATCCATCCATTCACCTAGACATACACACATACACGTGTCCACCCATGTTCAACTATCCATTCATCCGTGTATACATACTCACATATACCCATCCATCTATCCATTTATCTATCTAGACACACACACATACACTCACATGTCCATCCATCCATCCAGTCATCAAGACACACTCACACATACACACACAACCATTCATCCATCCACTCATCCACTCATCCCTTTATCCACCTAGACACAGATACACACACTCACATACATACATTCATCCATGTAGACACACACATTCACACACACACCCTTCTATTTCTTCATCCATCCGTCTAGGCACTTACACACATAAAGAAACATACACACACACCACTTTTTCACGGAAGCCTTCTAGCTAGACTTCCACATGGCATGGTGGTCGGCCAGCAGGACCCCTGAGCTGAGTGGGAAAGTGACTTCGATTAGACCATGGAGGACTCTCTGCCGGTTTTGTGGCTTTGTGCCTGATGTAGCATGAGAACCTGAAACCCCTGCTCACTGGTCCACTGCAATCCTGCCATCCTGCAAGTGATTTAATTGCTCAATAAAAAAGAGAACTTCATCTGCATCTGTTCATAGAGAGAAAGAATGAGGATGTGGAGTTGGTAGAACACCATGGGGTCTGCCATCCTGCTACAATAGCGACTCCTTTCTTCTCGAGCAGAACAAGAAGTTCTGTGCTGATATGATTTTTACATCTCAGAATGAGCTGGCTGCAAAGCTTGGTAAAGGAAGTGATGGGATATGAAATACACCTGTTAGCAGCAGTCCTACTGTGAACAATTAAACTGCTGACAAAGAAAACAGTAGCTTAATCATAGTGTGTATTAATATCCCCAGTCTTGATGTTCCCCAATGTTTAAAACAACAACACAAATGCTTTTGGAACCTATTGGAAACCACTGGAGCCTACTAATGCATGCCAGCTCCTGGAGAGCCTTGAAATTGAAGTCAATTTGCCTTACTAAAGCTGTTTAACATTAATTTAAGGTGGACCTATGCCAGGTTTATGAAAATGAAGAAAAATGGATTGGGCGGGTACAACCAAACATCCTGCTGGGTTAAGAAAGAAGAGGAGCTGACTGCCTCAGTTCCTAAAGTTATTAAACACTATTCTGGGTTCCATAGGAAGCAGCATTCTCCCACTCATATCTTGTGCTTAGAATATTGAATCCTCAGACGATTTTGACGGAAGTTTAATCTCTTTATGCTGCTTCTGTGGAGGTAAATGATATTAAAATGCTGTTGTATAAGACCTAGTTGAAGATCATAAAACTCTTTGAATCTTTTGAAAGTCTTCTTTCTGTCAGGGAGTGATATTTTCATAAATTAGAACAATGATTGTCAGTGACGTGAAGTTGGGAATGGGAGGAAGGTGATGGAAAGGGGGGTTTGCATCTGTCTTTTATTACTCTGACTATTTCTATGGGAGACCACATTGACCTCACCAGAAAGCTTACCTCCCAAATTAAGATTTTGAAAGTTGTCAGGATTCAGAAACCACTCCGCTAAGTTCTCTGAAGCAGAAAGGATTTGTTGACAAAAAGTCCCTTCATTCCCTGTCATTGTTCTTAGATTCAGTCACACTATTCAAAGTGCAGCAAATATTTAGAAGAAATAAAAAGATCCGCTTGACTGTGCTGTAGTAAAGTGTGCCCTCTCCTGGTTGGGGTGGAATGTTCTAGAGAAAACCCTCTGATATTCCAAGAACACCATCAGGATTAACTCAGTGTTTGGCTACCTGGTGACAGGGTAGACCACAACTAACTAGTTCCCTTGGTGGTCCAAAGTGATTTTAAAAGCAAAAATGCTCTTAAAAGGAAAAAGGTGGGTGTTATTTCATTCTTTGTATCATGTTGCAAGGTAGAAGCCTTTGTCAGCCTCCTATGAAGGCTAATTTTAGCTATTTGTTGAGTTCCTACTACATGCTGGGCACTGTGGTAGACATTTGAGAATCCATTTAATTATGTATTCCTCATAATAGTCTGGCATGGGTGGTGTGATTATCCTGTTCTGTATATGAAGACAATGAGATTTGGAGAGGGCAAGCAGCATGGCCAAGGTCAGATGGCTGGCAGGAGTTGGATCAGGAATTTGCATCTACAGAAAGGCTCTGTTTTGTGGAGGGCTCCTCATCTCCATAACTATTGTCACAGACTTCACCATTGTCATTTTGTTGTTTTCCTTGGAAGCTAATGTGGGGAGGGACATCACTTCCTGCAAACTATGCATTTGCCAGGATAAAATATTAGTCATACCAGCATAATCGCGCGCTGAAACTTTCCAAATGAGTGGAGAGGAAAACAGGAACAAAAGGAGAAATGCTGTTTATTTAAAGAGACAGCTTGGACCCCAGTCCTGGAAAGGCTTAAACTAGGGTTCAGTGAAGAGAGAAATAATTGAGGTGAAGACCTCATACACACAGAGAGAATGGATAAAAGGATTTCCCTGTGCCCCAAGGCACAATAGCAAATTTAGAGTGACTTGAGGACCCATTCATTCATTCATTCATTCAATCAACATTTATTGAGTAGGCAGGATGCTATGCCCTGGAGAAAGAGCGCTAAAAGATGTGGAACTTACATGCTAGTGGGGGCAGCAAACAACACATAAAACACATACTCCATCAGTTCTACGGAGAGACACTGAGTAGAGTAAGAGGGTTAGAAGGTGCTAGGCTGCCATGTATGTGTGTGTGTGTGTATATATATGTATATATATACACACACACACACACACAGAGACACATATCAGGGTCAAGGAAGGTCCCGCTCAGAATGCAGAATGTAAGGTGTGAGCAGGGGTCTGAGGAAGAGAGGAAATATCTGGAATATCTTGGAATTTCTTGGAATATCTGGGAGACATGCATTGCAGCAGAGGAAGAGCCTGTACAAAGCCCTGAGGCTGAAGAATGCTTTGTGTGTCTGTCGAACAGCAGAAGGTGAATGAGGTTTGAGAGGAGAAAGCAATGGACAGGTTGCATTTATTAAAGTCAAACACATACTCTGGGGCCCATCACCTGGGGCCATATGGATCATAGTGGAGGCTTTGGACTTAACTCTCATTGAGATGGAAGCCATTGGAGTGTTTTGAGTCGAGGAGCATCCTTTAAAACAATCACTCTGGCTAAACTATTGAGAAGAACGGCAAGCACTGAAGCACAATCCAGTTGGGATGCCGTAGGTCCAGGTGCAACCTGGGGGTGCTGGCTTGTCTGGGTGCAGAAGTGGGGCAGACTGTAAGATGTCTTCAGAGTCTGGACACAATTTCAATGTAGAGGCAGCAGGAATTGGGCTTAGGGATATAACAGAGAAGAGTGAAAGGTAGTTTTTGTCTGAAAATTCAGAAAAACGGTGCTGCCATCGAACGAGACGAGGACAGTCACAGGAGGAGCAGTTTTTGAAGGGCTGGTAATCAGGATTGTGTCATGAATGTATTGAAGTCTCACTTTTAGGTTGCTAATGGAGATAACGAATAGGCATCACATAGGCAAGTCTAGAATTTTGGAGTTGGTGTTTAAAGTTGGGGGCTCTGAGAGAAGTTAAAATCCAGGGACGGAATGTGGACAGGAGGGGCAGGAAGATTCTAAGGTGGCTTTCACGATCCCCACCTCCGGGGGGGGGGTCCTGTCCTTGTGGGATTCCCTCTCCCTGAGTGTGAGTGGGACCTATGACCTGCCTCCAACACAGAGAATACGGTCATAGTGATGGGACTTACATGATTATGTTACCGCGATTCTTACAAGTGTTACACTGTAACACTGCCGTGCTTGTCTTGAGGACCCATGTGCCGGATTTGAAGATACAAGCCACCATCTTGTGAGCGAGAGGGCCACCTGGTGAGGAGCTGACAGTCAGCAAGAAACAGAGTCCTCGGTTGGGTGGCCTTCAAGGAGCTACAACAGCCATGAGCTTCTGGGTCCTTCCCCAGTTGAGCTTCAGGTGAGACCACAGCCCCAGCTGACATCTCCACTAGAGCTCTGTGTCACCCTGAGCAGAGAACCTAGTTAATCTGTGCCTGGACTCCTGACCCATGGACACTGCAAGGCAACTCTTGAGATTTGTAGAAAGCAGCTACAGTTGTGTTATGTCATAATAGAAAACTAACACAAGAGGGAAAAGGAGAGGTCAAGAAGTGAAGTTCACGTGGGACCTGGGGACTCTTAGAAGGGCTACCTGGGCCAGGCAGCCCCATGGCAAGGACGCTTATTAGTGGTGCACCCTGTAATCCAGAGGACTGAAGAGAACTACCACCAGCACTAACTGTGCGGCTTCACATCTGCTCCAGCTGATCTGAATTCAGTAAACTGGGCAGTGAGGGGTTGACTGGCAGGTGCCCAGAAGCCAGCCTGTCCCTCGGGGCTGCACAGTACACACTGCAGTAAATTAGCTCTAAATAGAAAGTGGAACATATGGCTCAGGAGATAATGTTTTCTTATAAATGAGAGCTCTCTGGGCTACACTTCCTCCTGATCAAAGAGGGTTTCTTTCTCTCCTTTCTTTCCCCCATCCTGCTCAGTAAGTCTGAGGCCAGGAGCTAAACCCTCCCCTCCCCTCCCGTCACTGTTCTCAGCAGTTATTTGCAGAGGGATTTTTAGTGTAATCTCAGAGTTTTTGCTGTTTGTCTTCCAAGTTGTAAAGGGCAGAAGCTCGCAGGCATCCCTGTTGACTGCCCAAGGAAGTGGCTTCTGGCTTCTCTCTACTGAATTCCAAAAAGTGCCGCTTGGTTTCCACGCCAGCTCATTTTGTTGTTTCCTGGGGCTATGTCGTTTCTCACTGATGGAATATTTATAGACAGCAGGAGAGAAGACGGTACCTTTTCTAATTACACACCATCTGAGGAGCCTCTTCATTCATTCAACCGGCATTTACTAAAACCAAATGCAGTCCTTGGCCCTGAGATGCAAAGAAAAGTGAGGCATGATCCCTGCATGGACACTGACATCACCATCTAAAGAATTGCTTCCCAACAACTTTAGTGACCTGAGGACACCAGAGACAAAAAACCTAGGTCTTTGCTTTACTTCCTCCTGACCATTCATGAGCACCTGCCTCTCTCAGTAAATGGGCAGGAAATGCACAAGTCAGGCCAGCTCATCTCCCCCCCTTGACCACAGATCTTGTTTAAAATGATCGTTTAAGCAGGAAAGAGGCAGATGTGAAATGTCCACAAAAGCACTATTGTTCTACTGTGCAACAGAGCACACGATGGGGAGAGGATGTCCCTTACCAGAAGGAAGAAGACTTCCCTGGGTGTTATAGCTTCTGTACAGGGCATTCACACAACTATGGAATTGATGGGTACAAAAATAAGTTGGATTAGATTGTTTTATAGACTGAAAATGGTTATTGCATGCAGGGTAAACTACATCCCTTCCAAAGAGCTCTAGCTTTCTGTAGCTCTACCTAAGAGATCAGAAACATGGGTCATGAAGCTTTGTGAGGAGGTATCTCACTGAGTACAAGAGCAAGTCACATGACTTGTTGGACAACAGTTGATTTGGTCCCCCAACCCCCAAGGGCCAGGCACTGTTCTAGGTGCTGGGGATGCAGCAGTGACCACAATCTACCCCAATCCCCACTCTCTTGGCTCTTACAGTCCAGTGAATCTTGGATTGTACAGAACTCTGCTAAAAATGGGATTCAGGAATAGCCTTGGACACTGATTTTCCATTTTCTGGGGCTTTAGAAGAGCCTTAAGCTTAGGTATTGCAATTTGTCAAATTTGAATCTATGCCTCCACAGTGTTTGGGAGGTAGAGGTCTGAGGACAAGAGAACTACTATTCTTATCCAAAGGACGTCTTTGTTCCTTTGGCATTAAAGGTATGAGTCTCTTTCCAAAGATGAGCAGGTCTTTAGTGTACAGAGGTGCAAACTCAACTTGAACAGCCCATCTGCCTTGCAAAGCCACAGCCTCACACCAGCACCACATATGTGTCTGGTGAATAACCAGGAAGCATCCCAGGGATCCATCTATCTTCACACAGTTGAAAAATGCCTAGGAATGATGTTCCTAAACAAAGGCATATTAGGTGTTTTGGACACACTTTAAATGAGATTATTATAGACTGAGAAATGTTTCTGCTTTAATTAGAAAAAATCTTGGCCCTCATACTGGGAAGCTAATTGGCACCATCAAAGCACTGAATGATTCCTAATTTTTCTAGTTAGAGGCACACCTGGTGACTCATCTCTCAGTGGTACCCAAAAACTTGGGCAAAGAAGCTATAAAAAGTAAAAGCTGCGGTGATGCCAAGGCTTCAGATATACACAGAGCTGAGAACTTGCTGATGGGCTCCATTCCCCTGATGTTGAGTTGGTGTGGAGGTTCGGTGGGTGACACAAGAAAGCTGCAGAGAGAGGGGCAGAGGACAGAAGGTACCCAACCAGGGGCAGTCTTGCCTCTAATGGGATTCAGGTGACATGAAACGTCTTTGAGGATGGGATTGCGAGGGCATTCAGCCGCCTGAAATAGTTTCCATCCTTTTCATGCAAAGACCGAAAGCTAAGAGAAACAGGAGTAAAGGCAGTTGTGGACACGGGACATTTTAGCCTCTGTGACTCCGAAGGGAAGGAAGAGAGGAAAGAGCAGGAGGTCTCTCTCCTTTAACTGGGCAGTTAGCAAACTGTACAGCACACAAAGTCCTTCTGAGGAGCTGATCTAGATGCTGAGTCATGGGCCCCACCCTCAGAGAGGCTGATCCAGGGGTTTGGGTGGGTGCCGGAACTGGGGGGCTCATTGCCCTCACCTGAAGACTCTGATGTAGCTAGCCTGCACCCCTTCCCTGGTTTCTGGGTCGACACATGATGCCCTGAGGAGTTTGGAATATAGACCAGGTTCAGCGGGGTTGGGATACGAACCAGCCCAAGTACACGGGTGGGTGATGATGCCCCTTTACTCTTCAGCTGTTCAAAACTGGCTTTCCGTTAAACTGAGATAATTTTGTGAGTCTCATCTGGCACTTTAGCAGGATGGGTACAACATCATGAATCTGTCGAAACAGAACATTCTCACCCAAGATGATGAGTATAAAGCAGAAAGGGCTTTATCTCTGGGTCTAACAGGAGCTTTCTATTTCTGAGGTGTGCTAACAAAGATAGTAAAAAAAAAAGATACACACACACCGAAGATTGACCATTCTTGACCGTCCTGTTCCTTATTAAGACCTCTGACTTCTTCTCTGCCCTTGACTTACCGTGTAGTTTGGGAAAATTCCCTCTGATGACCACTATTCCCCCTCCCCTGCAACACACACACACACACACACACACACACACACACACACACACACACAAGCTTTGCAGATCCCTTATCTGAAAACAGATGTTTGAAGGCTGGCCTCTCTCCCGGGAGAATGTCTGTGGCTGAATTTGTCTCTGAATGAAGCCTTTTGAATAATTGGTGTATTATGTAAGCACACACTAGTCTATCACTAATAAGGAAAGTTCCTGAAGCTGAAACTAGCCCACTGGGGGAATCATGCCTTACTACCCTCTGCCTCTCCATGGGGCTTTTTTAAAAGGGAAGATTTGTTGCTATTGAGATGAAGACTTTAAAAACATTTTGCCAAAGTAGGGCACAGGTGACTTAACCAGGTCAAACGACTTTTAAAAGGCTTATACTTAAGTACTAGTCTTCTTAGCTAATATCCCTCAGACTTCAAAAGGTATAAAGAATATTGAGAAGAAAATTCGGTGAACTCAGTAGGGGCTTGGGGTGGGGAGCATGCATTTAACTTAGACCATGGTGACCCAGATTATAAAAGAGGGTTTTCTTAATTTTTGGATCAGTTGACTTTTTAAAAAAGTCTTTCTTTGAAAATCAAAAAGAGTGTCTTAGCCTGAGACAAAGGCTTAAGCGGAAGTAGCTTATTTGTGATTCCAGGGAAGGAGGGAGAGTCAACACAAGGACACATTATAGACGTGGCCCCACTAATGAGCAGCTAGTTGCCAGATTCAGCAAATAAAAATACAGGATGCCCAGCTAAGTTTGAATTTCAGATGAACAGCAGATACTGTTCTTATTCATACAGATACAGTTCATATTCCCATGCAATATTTGGGATATACTTATATCAAAAATTATTTATTATTTGACTGAGATTCAAATTTACCTGGGTATGCTGTACTTTATCTGACAACGCTAGCATATAGGATCTTCGGGGAAGCCTCATGAGTTGTGTCTTAGAACCACCGCTCAGGGGCTGAATGGAGGAGCATTCATCCATCTCTTCCTGTCCCCATTAGCCAAGGGTTGCCAGGGGAGATGGTAACTACTCCACACTTCTGGTTGTTGACATGAGATAGCTGATCAGGTTTGCATAGGGTTCCCATGCACACTGGACATCAGAGAACCCTGGGGACGGCAGTGCAAGGTGTGCCATGGGCCTCAGGCAAGGTGCTACCAGGTAGTTCCTGCATAAAGCCAGCCAAGACTCTGCAGAACTGGTCCCCATCACAGCAGCTGGAAGAAGAGTGAGCCCAAGAGGGTCTGATATGGGGTCTAAGAGATGTTTTAAAGCACACAGTTTCCTAGGAAGGACAGAGAACGGGTGTAGGTATCAATGATTCATTTACTGGTTCACTCAACAACTACTGACATGGACTTGCTATGTGCAGATGAGCGTGAGAGACTTTTGCAGTAGAACAAGAAATAACAACTAATTTTTGGCATAAATTTTTGTATCATGTAGACAACCAGAAGTGCAGAGGAGTTAACATCTCGTGTGTCAACCTTCACTAATGGGGACAGGAAGAGATGGATGAATGCTCCCATTCAGCCCCTGAGCAGGTGGGTCTAAGACCTGCTTAGAGGTTTCTGAGAAGGCCCTACCTGTTAGAGTTGCCAGATAAAGTACAGAACACCCAGTTGAATTTGAATTTCAGATAAGTAACAAATAACTTTTGGTATAAGTATATCCCAAATATGGCATGGGTTATACATATGCCATGCTGTCCTGCAGGTTCTGCCTTCCTCAGAGACACAGACGGACAATGCAGAAGGTGGGCTGTGTGTCAGCAAGCATTTCAGCTGGGGTGCTTGCTGCTGTTTCCTCTTTGCGTGGAATAGGACCTGGTACATCGTAGGTGCTCCCGGACATTTTTTGTTCAAAAATTCTCACTATAGGTGAATAATTCAGTGTGTGATGTACCATAAACTTTCAGGAAGAGGAGAGGGCATTGCATGCCCTGAGGCAGGAAGGTCATGGCGCATTTGAGGATGGAGGGCATGGAAGGGCAGTGTGGCGGGAGCATAGGCAGCAACCAGAAGAAGAGCTGGGAGGGGGTGAAGGTGGTAGAGACAAGATCACAGGGGTCCTTAGCCATGATAATGGCCAGGTCTTCTTACAAGGACAAGTAGGAAGCTCATATGGGGGGTTTACACAATGGAGAGTAATAAATATCCTCACTTTTAAAATTAAACATTTTATCTTGAAATAATTATAGAGTCACATGTGATTGTAGGAACTAATACAGGGACATCTCATGTTCCCCAATGGTAACGTACTGCAAAGTTATAAACAATCTCACAACCAGGACATTGATGTTGATACATCAAGATACAGAACAGGGATCTTACATTGTTGCCCTTTTACAGCCACGTCCACTTCCCTCAGATCCCCAACTCCTCCTCAACCCCTGGCAACCACTACGCTGTCCTCTATTTTATAATGTCCTCATTTTGAGAATGTTACATAAAAGGAATCATAGAGTATGTAACCTTTGAGACTGGTTTTTCTCACTCAGCATAATTCTTTGGTCATGCAGGCAGCTGAGTGTATCCATAGTCTGTTCATTTCTATTGCATGTAGTATTACCTGGTGTGAGTGTACAAAAATCTTTTGGCCATTCACTTATTGAAGGACATTAGACATTGGATTGCTTTCAGTTTGGGGCTATTAGGAAATTCAAGCACAATAGACATTTGTGGCCATGTTTTTGTGTGAACATAAGTCTTCATTTCTCTGGGATAAATGCCCAGGGGTGCAATTGCTGGGTTATATGCTAGTTGCATGCTTAGTTTATAAAGAAAATCCCATACTTTTTCCGAGTGACTGTCCCATGTTTAATTCTCACCAACAATGTAAGTGATCCAGTTTCTCTGCACCCTTGCCAGCATTTGGAGTTGTGGATTTTTTTTTTCTTTTAGCATTCTGATAGGTAGGTAGTGGTATCTCATTGACATTTTAATTTGCATTCCCTTCATGGCTAATGACGTTGAATATCTTCTCATTTGGTAATTTAACATCTGCGTATCCTCCTTGGTGAAATCTCTCCTCATGTCATGTGTCCATTTTCTAACTGGATTGCTTTTTTTTTTTTTCTTTTTTTAACACTGTTGACTTTGGAGAGTACTTTGTATATTTTATATACTAGTTCTTTGTTAAATATGTGGTTTGCAAATATTTTCTGCCAGTTTGTATCTTGCCTTTTCATCCTCTTAATAGGGAGTTTCACAGAGCATAAGATTTTAATTTTGATGAAGTCTAATTTATCCATTTTTCCTTTTATGGATCATGCTTTTAGTGTAAAATCTAAGAACTTTTTGGCTGCTCTAGATACTAAAGATTTTTTCCTGTGATTTTTCTAAAATTTTATAGTTTTACATTTAATTCCATGATCCATTTTGAGTAAATTTTTGTATAAGATGTGAAATTTAGGTTGAGGTTTATTTTTTCTGACAATTGCTGTCTACTTGGTCCAGTACTGTATTAGTTTCCTGGGGCTGCCACTAACAAAGTACAGCACACTGGGTGACTTAAACAATGGACATTTATTCTCTCACAGCTCTAGAGGTCAGAAGTCCAAGATCAAGGTTTCAGTATGGTTGGTTCCTTCTGAGGCTGTGAGGGAGAATCTGATCAAGGCCTCTCTGCTAGATTCTGGTGGTTGCTGGCATCTTTGTGTTCCCTAGCTTGTAGAGAAGCAACACCCTGACCTCAGCCTTTATCTTCACATGGCCTCTCCCTGTCTCTTCACTTCATCTTCCCTCTGTGTTTGGCTCTCTCTGTGTCCAGATGTCCCTTTATTATAATGGCACCAGTCATGTTGAATTAGAACTCACCATAATAACCTAATTTTAGGTTGATTCCTTATATACAGACCCTTTTTTCCAAATAAGGTCACAGTCAGAGGCACTGGATTTTAAAATTGCCACATACTTTTTTGGGGAGATGCAACTTAACCCATAAAAAATGTCATTTGATGGAAAGTTTATCCTTCCTCCGTTGAATTACTTTTGCACCTTTGTCAAAATCAATTGGGAACACTTTCATGGGTTTATTTATGATTTTCTGTTTTGTTCCATTGATCTATGTGTCTATCCTTCTGACAATACCACCCATTATAGATTACTATAGATACATAATAAGTTTTGAAATTGGATAGACTCAATCTTTCCTCTTTATTATTCATTTTCAACATTATTTTAGCTATTATAACTCCTTTGTCTTTGCATATGAATTGTAAAATATTTTTTCTATATCTACAAAAAATCTTGCTGAGATTTTGATATGTGTTGTGCTAAACCTGTTTCAATTAAAGGAGGACATATTACTGTTTTGAGTCTTCTAACTTGTGAGCACAGTACATCTCTCCATTTATTTAGATCTTTGATTTCTTTCATCAGCCTTTTGTAGTTTTCAGCAACCAAATCAGGTACATGGTTTGTTATAGTTATACCTAAACATTTAATTTTTAAGCAATTGTAAATTATATTGCATTTTAAAGTTTGGTGTCCATGTGTACATTGCTAATATATAAAAATACAGTTGATGTCCATAGGTTTACCTTGGATCTTACAACCTTAGTGAATTCATCTATTACTTCTAGGAGTTTTTTGGGAAATTCCATGGAATTTTCTTCATAGACAATTATGGCATTTGCAAAGAGGGACAGTTTTATTTCTTCTTTTCCAATCTGTATGTCTTTTTTTTTTTTTTTTTTTTTTTGCGGTACGCGGTCCCCTCACTGTTGTGGCCTCTCCCGCTGCGGAGCACAGGCTCCGGACGCGCAGGCTCAGCGGCCATGGCTCCCAGGCCCAGCCGCTCTGCGGCATGTGGGACCTTCCCAGACCAGGGCACGAACCCGTGTCCCCTGCATTGGCAGGCGGACTCTCAACCACTGCGCCACCAGGGAAGCCCCAATCTGTATGTCTTTAATTTATTTTACCTGCTTTACCTCCCTGGCTAGAAATCCTCCACTATATTGAATAAAAGTGATGAGAGTAGACATCCTTGCCGTGTTCCCACTCTGAGGAGGAAAGTGTACAGTTTCTCACCATTAAGTATAATGTTAGATGTTTATTTATTTATTTATTTTTGCAGATGTTTTTATCAAGCTGATGAAGTTTCCCTGTATTTCTGTTTTTCCAAGATTTTTTTTTCATCATGAATGGGTGCTGGATTTTGTCAAATGTATCTTTTGCATTAATTGATATATTATTGCAATGTTTCTTCTTTAACCTGATAATATGATGGGTTACATTGATTAATTTTCAAATATTGAACCACATTCTTTCCCTGGAATAAGCCCCACTTGTTCATTGTGTGTAATTTCTATGTTTCTGAAATCTATTTGCTAATAATTTGTTAAGAATTTTTTTAAATCTATATCCATGAGGAATATTAGTCTGTAGTTGCTATCATTAGAGTTTTTTCATATTGTCTTTTTCTCGGTTTTGGTATCAGGATAACACTAGCTTCATAAAATAAATAGGGAAGTGTTTCCTCCTCTTATATTTTCTGGAAGAGATTATGTATAATTGATGTTCTTTTAAAAAATATTTAGTAAAATTTTCCAGTGAAACCATTTAGGCAGATATACATTTTTAACAGCTCACTTTTGTTGCTGGGTGAAAAACAAGTTGGAAAAAATGTTTAGGCAAAATGGTGGAAAGATTTGAAGTGGGGGAATTCCCTATCCTGCTTCTAATATAAGGAAATACTGGATAAACTAATAACACAGAAACAATAGATGAGGGAACAAAAGGATAAGACATGAAGAGGAAAAGCTAGAAGCTGTGAGCAAGATCAGACAGTAAGAAAATAACCAGAGAGAAATTCCAGAAAACAAAATTATGAGGGAAAAAATCTATTCAATGGGTGGACTGAAGAAACTAGATAGAGCTGAAGAGAACATTAATGAAATCAGCCAAAATGTTGCACAGATGGATAAAGAGATGGAAACTTAAAGAAGAGATAAAAGGAAAAAGATTTACACTCTAAAAGAAGATAAAAAATAGATCATGAATGG